>NC_140734.1:9827500-9845293 GCF_050655825.1 Lonchura striata | reverse complement strand
CCCTAACCCTAACCCTAACCCTAACCCTAACCCTAACCCTAACCCTAACCCTAACCCTAACCCTAACCCTAACCCTAACCCTAACCCTAACCCTAACCCTAACCCTAACCCTAACCCTAACCCTAACCCTAACCCTAACCCTAACCCTAACCCTAACCCTAACCCTAACCCTAACCCTAACCCTAACCCTAACCCTAACCCTAACCCTAACCCTAACCCTAACCCTAACCCTAACCCTAACCCTAACCCTAACCCTAACCCTAACCCTAACCCTAACCCTAACCCTAACCCTAACCCTAACCCTAACCCTAACCCTAACCCTAACCCTAACCCTAACCCTAACCCTAACCCTAACCCTAACCCTAACCCTAACCCTAACCCTAACCCTAACCCTAACCCTAACCCTAACCCTAACCCTAACCCTAACCCTAACCCTAACCCTAACCCTAACCCTAACCCTAACCCTAACCCTAACCCTAACCCTAACCCTAACCCTAACCCTAACCCTAACCCTAATGGCCCTAACCCTAACCCTAACCCTAACCCTAACCCTAACCCTAACCCTAACCCTAACCCTAACCCTAACCCTAACCCTAACCCTAACCCTAACCCTAACCCTAACCCTAACCCTAACCCTAACCCTAACCCTAACCCTAACCCTAACCCTAACCCTAACCCTAACCCTAACCCTAACCCTAACCCTAACCCTAACCCTAACCCTAACCCTAACCCTAACCCTAACCCTAACCCTAACCCTAACCCTAACCCTAACCCTAACCCTAACCCTAACCCTAACCCTAACCCTAACCCTAACCCTAACCCTAACCCTAACCCTAACCCTAACCCTAACCCTAACCCTAACCCTAACCCTAACCCTAACCCTAACCCTAACCCTAACCCTAACCCTAACCCTAACCCTAACCCTAACCCTAACCCTAACCCTAACCCTAACCCTAACCCTAACCCTAACCCTAACCCTAACCCTAACCCTAACCCTAACCCTAACCCTAACCCTAACCCTAACCCTAACCCTAACCCTAACCCTAACCCTAACCCTAACCCTAACCCTAACCCTAACCCTAACCCTAACCCTAACCCTAACCCTAACCCTAACCCTAACCCTAACCCTAACCCTAACCCTAACCCTAACCCTAACCCTAACCCTAACCCTAACCCTAACCCTAACCCTAACCCTAACCCTAACCCTAACCCTAACCCTAACCCTAACCCTAACCCTAACCCTAACCCTAACCCTAACCCTAACCCTAACCCTAACCCTAACCCTAACCCTAACCCTAACCCTAACCCTAACCCTAACCCTAACCCTAACCCTAACCCTAACCCTAACCCTAACCCTAACCCTAACCCTAACCCTAACCCTAACCCTAACCCTAACCCTAACCCTAACCCTAACCCTAACCCTAACCCTAACCCTAACCCTAACCCTAACCCTAACCCTAACCCTAACCCTAACCCTAACCCTAACCCTAACCCTAACCCTAACCCTAACCCTAACCCTAACCCTAACCCTAACCCTAACCCTAACCCTAACCCTAACCCTAACCCTAACCCTAACCCTAACCCTAACCCTAACCCTAACCCTAACCCTAACCCTAACCCTAACCCTAACCCTAACCCTAACCCTAACCCTAACCCTAACCCTAACCCTAACCCTAACCCTAACCCTAACCCTAACCCTAACCCTAACCCTAACCCTAACCCTAACCCTAACCCTAACCCTAACCCTAACCCTAACCCTAACCCTAACCCTAACCCTAACCCTAACCCTAACCCTAACCCTAACCCTAACCCTAACCCTAACCCTAACCCTAACCCTAACCCTAACCCTAACCCTAACCCTAACCCTAACCCTAACCCTAACCCTAACCCTAACCCTAACCCTAACCCTAACCCTAACCCTAACCCTAACCCTAACCCTAACCCTAACCCTAACCCTAACCCTAACCCTAACCCTAACCCTAACCCTAACCCTAACCCTAACCCTAACCCTAACCCTAACCCTAACCCTAACCCTAACCCTAACCCTAACCCTAACCCTAACCCTAACCCTAACCCTAACCCTAACCCTAACCCTAACCCTAACCCTAACCCTAACCCTAACCCTAACCCTAACCCTAACCCTAACCCTAACCCTAACCCTAACCCTAACCCTAACCCTAACCCTAACCCTAACCCTAACCCTAACCCTAACCCTAACCCTAACCCTAACCCTAACCCTAACCCTAACCCTAACCCTAACCCTAACCCTAACCCTAACCCTAACCCTAACCCTAACCCTAACCCTAACCCTAACCCTAACCCTAACCCTAACCCTAACCCTAACCCTAACCCTAACCCTAACCCTAACCCTAACCCTAACCCTAACCCTAACCCTAACCCTAACCCTAACCCTAACCCTAACCCTAACCCTAACCCTAACCCTAACCCTAACCCTAACCCTAACCCTAACCCTAACCCTAACCCTAACCCTAACCCTAACCCTAACCCTAACCCTAACCCTAACCCTAACCCTAACCCTAACCCTAACCCTAACCCTAACCCTAACCCTAACCCTAACCCTAACCCTAACCCTAACCCTAACCCTAACCCTAACCCTAACCCTAACCCTAACCCTAACCCTAACCCTAACCCTAACCCTAACCCTAACCCTAACCCTAACCCTAACCCTAACCCTAACCCTAACCCTAACCCTAACCCTAACCCTAACCCTAACCCTAACCCTAACCCTAACCCTAACCCTAACCCTAACCCTAACCCTAACCCTAACCCTAACCCTAACCCTAACCCTAACCCTAACCCTAACCCTAACCCTAACCCTAACCCTAACCCTAACCCTAACCCTAACCCTAACCCTAACCCTAACCCTAACCCTAACCCTAACCCTAACCCTAACCCTAACCCTAACCCTAACCCTAACCCTAACCCTAACCCTAACCCTAACCCTAACCCTAACCCTAACCCTAACCCTAACCCTAACCCTAACCCTAACCCTAACCCTAACCCTAACCCTAACCCTAACCCTAACCCTAACCCTAACCCTAACCCTAACCCTAACCCTAACCCTAACCCTAACCCTAACCCTAACCCTAACCCTAACCCTAACCCTAACCCTAACCCTAACCCTAACCCTAACCCTAACCCTAACCCTAACCCTAACCCTAACCCTAACCCTAACCCTAACCCTAACCCTAACCCTAACCCTAACCCTAACCCTAACCCTAACCCTAACCCTAACCCTAACCCTAACCCTAACCCTAACCCTAACCCTAACCCTAACCCTAACCCTAACCCTAACCCTAACCCTAACCCTAACCCTAACCCTAACCCTAACCCTAACCCTAACCCTAACCCTAACCCTAACCCTAACCCTAACCCTAACCCTAACCCTAACCCTAACCCTAACCCTAACCCTAACCCTAACCCTAACCCTAACCCTAACCCTAACCCTAACCCTAACCCTAACCCTAACCCTAACCCTAACCCTAACCCTAACCCTAACCCTAACCCTAACCCTAACCCTAACCCTAACCCTAACCCTAACCCTAACCCTAACCCTAACCCTAACCCTAACCCTAACCCTAACCCTAACCCTAACCCTAACCCTAACCCTAACCCTAACCCTAACCCTAACCCTAACCCTAACCCTAACCCTAACCCTAACCCTAACCCTAACCCTAACCCTAACCCTAACCCTAACCCTAACCCTAACCCTAACCCTAACCCTAACCCTAACCCTAACCCTAACCCTAACCCTAACCCTAACCCTAACCCTAACCCTAACCCTAACCCTAACCCTAACCCTAACCCTAACCCTAACCCTAACCCTAACCCTAACCCTAACCCTAACCCTAACCCTAACCCTAACCCTAACCCTAACCCTAACCCTAACCCTAACCCTAACCCTAACCCTAACCCTAACCCTAACCCTAACCCTAACCCTAACCCTAACCCTAACCCTAACCCTAACCCTAACCCTAACCCTAACCCTAACCCTAACCCTAACCCTAACCCTAACCCTAACCCTAACCCTAACCCTAACCCTAACCCTAACCCTAACCCTAACCCTAACCCTAACCCTAACCCTAACCCTAACCCTAACCCTAACCCTAACCCTAACCCTAACCCTAACCCTAACCCTAACCCTAACCCTAACCCTAACCCTAACCCTAACCCTAACCCTAACCCTAACCCTAACCCTAACCCTAACCCTAACCCTAACCCTAACCCTAACCCTAACCCTAACCCTAACCCTAACCCTAACCCTAACCCTAACCCTAACCCTAACCCTAACCCTAACCCTAACCCTAACCCTAACCCTAACCCTAACCCTAACCCTAACCCTAACCCTAACCCTAACCCTAACCCTAACCCTAACCCTAACCCTAACCCTAACCCTAACCCTAACCCTAACCCTAACCCTAACCCTAACCCTAACCCTAACCCTAACCCTAACCCTAACCCTAACCCTAACCCTAACCCTAACCCTAACCCTAACCCTAACCCTAACCCTAACCCTAACCCTAACCCTAACCCTAACCCTAACCCTAACCCTAACCCTAACCCTAACCCTAACCCTAACCCTAACCCTAACCCTAACCCTAACCCTAACCCTAACCCTAACCCTAACCCTAACCCTAACCCTAACCCTAACCCTAACCCTAACCCTAACCCTAACCCTAACCCTAACCCTAACCCTAACCCTAACCCTAACCCTAACCCTAACCCTAACCCTAACCCTAACCCTAACCCTAACCCTAACCCTAACCCTAACCCTAACCCTAACCCTAACCCTAACCCTAACCCTAACCCTAACCCTAACCCTAACCCTAACCCTAACCCTAACCCTAACCCTAACCCTAACCCTAACCCTAACCCTAACCCTAACCCTAACCCTAACCCTAACCCTAACCCTAACCCTAACCCTAACCCTAACCCTAACCCTAACCCTAACCCTAACCCTAACCCTAACCCTAACCCTAACCCTAACCCTAACCCTAACCCTAACCCTAACCCTAACCCTAACCCTAACCCTAACCCTAACCCTAACCCTAACCCTAACCCTAACCCTAACCCTAACCCTAACCCTAACCCTAACCCTAACCCTAACCCTAACCCTAACCCTAACCCTAACCCTAACCCTAACCCTAACCCTAACCCTAACCCTAACCCTAACCCTAACCCTAACCCTAACCCTAACCCTAACCCTAACCCTAACCCTAACCCTAACCCTAACCCTAACCCTAACCCTAACCCTAACCCTAACCCTAACCCTAACCCTAACCCTAACCCTAACCCTAACCCTAACCCTAACCCTAACCCTAACCCTAACCCTAACCCTAACCCTAACCCTAACCCTAACCCTAACCCTAACCCTAACCCTAACCCTAACCCTAACCCTAACCCTAACCCTAACCCTAACCCTAACCCTAACCCTAACCCTAACCCTAACCCTAACCCTAACCCTAACCCTAACCCTAACCCTAACCCTAACCCTAACCCTAACCCTAACCCTAACCCTAACCCTAACCCTAACCCTAACCCTAACCCTAACCCTAACCCTAACCCTAACCCTAACCCTAACCCTAACCCTAACCCTAACCCTAACCCTAACCCTAACCCTAACCCTAACCCTAACCCTAACCCTAACCCTAACCCTAACCCTAACCCTAACCCTAACCCTAACCCTAACCCTAACCCTAACCCTAACCCTAACCCTAACCCTAACCCTAACCCTAACCCTAACCCTAACCCTAACCCTAACCCTAACCCTAACCCTAACCCTAACCCTAACCCTAACCCTAACCCTAACCCTAACCCTAACCCTAACCCTAACCCTAACCCTAACCCTAACCCTAACCCTAACCCTAACCCTAACCCTAACCCTAACCCTAACCCTAACCCTAACCCTAACCCTAACCCTAACCCTAACCCTAACCCTAACCCTAACCCTAACCCTAACCCTAACCCTAACCCTAACCCTAACCCTAACCCTAACCCTAACCCTAACCCTAACCCTAACCCTAACCCTAACCCTAACCCTAACCCTAACCCTAACCCTAACCCTAACCCTAACCCTAACCCTAACCCTAACCCTAACCCTAACCCTAACCCTAACCCTAACCCTAACCCTAACCCTAACCCTAACCCTAACCCTAACCCTAACCCTAACCCTAACCCTAACCCTAACCCTAACCCTAACCCTAACCCTAACCCTAACCCTAACCCTAACCCTAACCCTAACCCTAACCCTAACCCTAACCCTAACCCTAACCCTAACCCTAACCCTAACCCTAACCCTAACCCTAACCCTAACCCTAACCCTAACCCTAACCCTAACCCTAACCCTAACCCTAACCCTAACCCTAACCCTAACCCTAACCCTAACCCTAACCCTAACCCTAACCCTAACCCTAACCCTAACCCTAACCCTAACCCTAACCCTAACCCTAACCCTAACCCTAACCCTAACCCTAACCCTAACCCTAACCCTAACCCTAACCCTAACCCTAACCCTAACCCTAACCCTAACCCTAACCCTAACCCTAACCCTAACCCTAACCCTAACCCTAACCCTAACCCTAACCCTAACCCTAACCCTAACCCTAACCCTAACCCTAACCCTAACCCTAACCCTAACCCTAACCCTAACCCTAACCCTAACCCTAACCCTAACCCTAACCCTAACCCTAACCCTAACCCTAACCCTAACCCTAACCCTAACCCTAACCCTAACCCTAACCCTAACCCTAACCCTAACCCTAACCCTAACCCTAACCCTAACCCTAACCCTAACCCTAACCCTAACCCTAACCCTAACCCTAACCCTAACCCTAACCCTAACCCTAACCCTAACCCTAACCCTAACCCTAACCCTAACCCTAACCCTAACCCTAACCCTAACCCTAACCCTAACCCTAACCCTAACCCTAACCCTAACCCTAACCCTAACCCTAACCCTAACCCTAACCCTAACCCTAACCCTAACCCTAACCCTAACCCTAACCCTAACCCTAACCCTAACCCTAACCCTAACCCTAACCCTAACCCTAACCCTAACCCTAACCCTAACCCTAACCCTAACCCTAACCCTAACCCTAACCCTAACCCTAACCCTAACCCTAACCCTAACCCTAACCCTAACCCTAACCCTAACCCTAACCCTAACCCTAACCCTAACCCTAACCCTAACCCTAACCCTAACCCTAACCCTAACCCTAACCCTAACCCTAACCCTAACCCTAACCCTAACCCTAACCCTAACCCTAACCCTAACCCTAACCCTAACCCTAACCCTAACCCTAACCCTAACCCTAACCCTAACCCTAACCCTAACCCTAACCCTAACCCTAACCCTAACCCTAACCCTAACCCTAACCCTAACCCTAACCCTAACCCTAACCCTAACCCTAACCCTAACCCTAACCCTAACCCTAACCCTAACCCTAACCCTAACCCTAACCCTAACCCTAACCCTAACCCTAACCCTAACCCTAACCCTAACCCTAACCCTAACCCTAACCCTAACCCTAACCCTAACCCTAACCCTAACCCTAACCCTAACCCTAACCCTAACCCTAACCCTAACCCTAACCCTAACCCTAACCCTAACCCTAACCCTAACCCTAACCCTAACCCTAACCCTAACCCTAACCCTAACCCTAACCCTAACCCTAACCCTAACCCTAACCCTAACCCTAACCCTAACCCTAACCCTAACCCTAACCCTAACCCTAACCCTAACCCTAACCCTAACCCTAACCCTAACCCTAACCCTAACCCTAACCCTAACCCTAACCCTAACCCTAACCCTAACCCTAACCCTAACCCTAACCCTAACCCTAACCCTAACCCTAACCCTAACCCTAACCCTAACCCTAACCCTAACCCTAACCCTAACCCTAACCCTAACCCTAACCCTAACCCTAACCCTAACCCTAACCCTAACCCTAACCCTAACCCTAACCCTAACCCTAACCCTAACCCTAACCCTAACCCTAACCCTAACCCTAACCCTAACCCTAACCCTAACCCTAACCCTAACCCTAACCCTAACCCTAACCCTAACCCTAACCCTAACCCTAACCCTAACCCTAACCCTAACCCTAACCCTAACCCTAACCCTAACCCTAACCCTAACCCTAACCCTAACCCTAACCCTAACCCTAACCCTAACCCTAACCCTAACCCTAACCCTAACCCTAACCCTAACCCTAACCCTAACCCTAACCCTAACCCTAACCCTAACCCTAACCCTAACCCTAACCCTAACCCTAACCCTAACCCTAACCCTAACCCTAACCCTAACCCTAACCCTAACCCTAACCCTAACCCTAACCCTAACCCTAACCCTAACCCTAACCCTAACCCTAACCCTAACCCTAACCCTAACCCTAACCCTAACCCTAACCCTAACCCTAACCCTAACCCTAACCCTAACCCTAACCCTAACCCTAACCCTAACCCTAACCCTAACCCTAACCCTAACCCTAACCCTAACCCTAACCCTAACCCTAACCCTAACCCTAACCCTAACCCTAACCCTAACCCTAACCCTAACCCTAACCCTAACCCTAACCCTAACCCTAACCCTAACCCTAACCCTAACCCTAACCCTAACCCTAACCCTAACCCTAACCCTAACCCTAACCCTAACCCTAACCCTAACCCTAACCCTAACCCTAACCCTAACCCTAACCCTAACCCTAACCCTAACCCTAACCCTAACCCTAACCCTAACCCTAACCCTAACCCTAACCCTAACCCTAACCCTAACCCTAACCCTAACCCTAACCCTAACCCTAACCCTAACCCTAACCCTAACCCTAACCCTAACCCTAACCCTAACCCTAACCCTAACCCTAACCCTAACCCTAACCCTAACCCTAACCCTAACCCTAACCCTAACCCTAACCCTAACCCTAACCCTAACCCTAACCCTAACCCTAACCCTAACCCTAACCCTAACCCTAACCCTAACCCTAACCCTAACCCTAACCCTAACCCTAACCCTAACCCTAACCCTAACCCTAACCCTAACCCTAACCCTAACCCTAACCCTAACCCTAACCCTAACCCTAACCCTAACCCTAACCCTAACCCTAACCCTAACCCTAACCCTAACCCTAACCCTAACCCTAACCCTAACCCTAACCCTAACCCTAACCCTAACCCTAACCCTAACCCTAACCCTAACCCTAACCCTAACCCTAACCCTAACCCTAACCCTAACCCTAACCCTAACCCTAACCCTAACCCTAACCCTAACCCTAACCCTAACCCTAACCCTAACCCTAACCCTAACCCTAACCCTAACCCTAACCCTAACCCTAACCCTAACCCTAACCCTAACCCTAACCCTAACCCTAACCCTAACCCTAACCCTAACCCTAACCCTAACCCTAACCCTAACCCTAACCCTAACCCTAACCCTAACCCTAACCCTAACCCTAACCCTAACCCTAACCCTAACCCTAACCCTAACCCTAACCCTAACCCTAACCCTAACCCTAACCCTAACCCTAACCCTAACCCTAACCCTAACCCTAACCCTAACCCTAACCCTAACCCTAACCCTAACCCTAACCCTAACCCTAACCCTAACCCTAACCCTAACCCTAACCCTAACCCTAACCCTAACCCTAACCCTAACCCTAACCCTAACCCTAACCCTAACCCTAACCCTAACCCTAACCCTAACCCTAACCCTAACCCTAACCCTAACCCTAACCCTAACCCTAACCCTAACCCTAACCCTAACCCTAACCCTAACCCTAACCCTAACCCTAACCCTAACCCTAACCCTAACCCTAACCCTAACCCTAACCCTAACCCTAACCCTAACCCTAACCCTAACCCTAACCCTAACCCTAACCCTAACCCTAACCCTAACCCTAACCCTAACCCTAACCCTAACCCTAACCCTAACCCTAACCCTAACCCTAACCCTAACCCTAACCCTAACCCTAACCCTAACCCTAACCCTAACCCTAACCCTAACCCTAACCCTAACCCTAACCCTAACCCTAACCCTAACCCTAACCCTAACCCTAACCCTAACCCTAACCCTAACCCTAACCCTAACCCTAACCCTAACCCTAACCCTAACCCTAACCCTAACCCTAACCCTAACCCTAACCCTAACCCTAACCCTAACCCTAACCCTAACCCTAACCCTAACCCTAACCCTAACCCTAACCCTAACCCTAACCCTAACCCTAACCCTAACCCTAACCCTAACCCTAACCCTAACCCTAACCCTAACCCTAACCCTAACCCTAACCCTAACCCTAACCCTAACCCTAACCCTAACCCTAACCCTAACCCTAACCCTAACCCTAACCCTAACCCTAACCCTAACCCTAACCCTAACCCTAACCCTAACCCTAACCCTAACCCTAACCCTAACCCTAACCCTAACCCTAACCCTAACCCTAACCCTAACCCTAACCCTAACCCTAACCCTAACCCTAACCCTAACCCTAACCCTAACCCTAACCCTAACCCTAACCCTAACCCTAACCCTAACCCTAACCCTAACCCTAACCCTAACCCTAACCCTAACCCTAACCCTAACCCTAACCCTAACCCTAACCCTAACCCTAACCCTAACCCTAACCCTAACCCTAACCCTAACCCTAACCCTAACCCTAACCCTAACCCTAACCCTAACCCTAACCCTAACCCTAACCCTAACCCTAACCCTAACCCTAACCCTAACCCTAACCCTAACCCTAACCCTAACCCTAACCCTAACCCTAACCCTAACCCTAACCCTAACCCTAACCCTAACCCTAACCCTAACCCTAACCCTAACCCTAACCCTAACCCTAACCCTAACCCTAACCCTAACCCTAACCCTAACCCTAACCCTAACCCTAACCCTAACCCTAACCCTAACCCTAACCCTAACCCTAACCCTAACCCTAACCCTAACCCTAACCCTAACCCTAACCCTAACCCTAACCCTAACCCTAACCCTAACCCTAACCCTAACCCTAACCCTAACCCTAACCCTAACCCTAACCCTAACCCTAACCCTAACCCTAACCCTAACCCTAACCCTAACCCTAACCCTAACCCTAACCCTAACCCTAACCCTAACCCTAACCCTAACCCTAACCCTAACCCTAACCCTAACCCTAACCCTAACCCTAACCCTAACCCTAACCCTAACCCTAACCCTAACCCTAACCCTAACCCTAACCCTAACCCTAACCCTAACCCTAACCCTAACCCTAACCCTAACCCTAACCCTAACCCTAACCCTAACCCTAACCCTAACCCTAACCCTAACCCTAACCCTAACCCTAACCCTAACCCTAACCCTAACCCTAACCCTAACCCTAACCCTAACCCTAACCCTAACCCTAACCCTAACCCTAACCCTAACCCTAACCCTAACCCTAACCCTAACCCTAACCCTAACCCTAACCCTAACCCTAACCCTAACCCTAACCCTAACCCTAACCCTAACCCTAACCCTAACCCTAACCCTAACCCTAACCCTAACCCTAACCCTAACCCTAACCCTAACCCTAACCCTAACCCTAACCCTAACCCTAACCCTAACCCTAACCCTAACCCTAACCCTAACCCTAACCCTAACCCTAACCCTAACCCTAACCCTAACCCTAACCCTAACCCTAACCCTAACCCTAACCCTAACCCTAACCCTAACCCTAACCCTAACCCTAACCCTAACCCTAACCCTAACCCTAACCCTAACCCTAACCCTAACCCTAACCCTAACCCTAACCCTAACCCTAACCCTAACCCTAACCCTAACCCTAACCCTAACCCTAACCCTAACCCTAACCCTAACCCTAACCCTAACCCTAACCCTAACCCTAACCCTAACCCTAACCCTAACCCTAACCCTAACCCTAACCCTAACCCTAACCCTAACCCTAACCCTAACCCTAACCCTAACCCTAACCCTAACCCTAACCCTAACCCTAACCCTAACCCTAACCCTAACCCTAACCCTAACCCTAACCCTAACCCTAACCCTAACCCTAACCCTAACCCTAACCCTAACCCTAACCCTAACCCTAACCCTAACCCTAACCCTAACCCTAACCCTAACCCTAACCCTAACCCTAACCCTAACCCTAACCCTAACCCTAACCCTAACCCTAACCCTAACCCTAACCCTAACCCTAACCCTAACCCTAACCCTAACCCTAACCCTAACCCTAACCCTAACCCTAACCCTAACCCTAACCCTAACCCTAACCCTAACCCTAACCCTAACCCTAACCCTAACCCTAACCCTAACCCTAACCCTAACCCTAACCCTAACCCTAACCCTAACCCTAACCCTAACCCTAACCCTAACCCTAACCCTAACCCTAACCCTAACCCTAACCCTAACCCTAACCCTAACCCTAACCCTAACCCTAACCCTAACCCTAACCCTAACCCTAACCCTAACCCTAACCCTAACCCTAACCCTAACCCTAACCCTAACCCTAACCCTAACCCTAACCCTAACCCTAACCCTAACCCTAACCCTAACCCTAACCCTAACCCTAACCCTAACCCTAACCCTAACCCTAACCCTAACCCTAACCCTAACCCTAACCCTAACCCTAACCCTAACCCTAACCCTAACCCTAACCCTAACCCTAACCCTAACCCTAACCCTAACCCTAACCCTAACCCTAACCCTAACCCTAACCCTAACCCTAACCCTAACCCTAACCCTAACCCTAACCCTAACCCTAACCCTAACCCTAACCCTAACCCTAACCCTAACCCTAACCCTAACCCTAACCCTAACCCTAACCCTAACCCTAACCCTAACCCTAACCCTAACCCTAACCCTAACCCTAACCCTAACCCTAACCCTAACCCTAACCCTAACCCTAACCCTAACCCTAACCCTAACCCTAACCCTAACCCTAACCCTAACCCTAACCCTAACCCTAACCCTAACCCTAACCCTAACCCTAACCCTAACCCTAACCCTAACCCTAACCCTAACCCTAACCCTAACCCTAACCCTAACCCTAACCCTAACCCTAACCCTAACCCTAACCCTAACCCTAACCCTAACCCTAACCCTAACCCTAACCCTAACCCTAACCCTAACCCTAACCCTAACCCTAACCCTAACCCTAACCCTAACCCTAACCCTAACCCTAACCCTAACCCTAACCCTAACCCTAACCCTAACCCTAACCCTAACCCTAACCCTAACCCTAACCCTAACCCTAACCCTAACCCTAACCCTAACCCTAACCCTAACCCTAACCCTAACCCTAACCCTAACCCTAACCCTAACCCTAACCCTAACCCTAACCCTAACCCTAACCCTAACCCTAACCCTAACCCTAACCCTAACCCTAACCCTAACCCTAACCCTAACCCTAACCCTAACCCTAACCCTAACCCTAACCCTAACCCTAACCCTAACCCTAACCCTAACCCTAACCCTAACCCTAACCCTAACCCTAACCCTAACCCTAACCCTAACCCTAACCCTAACCCTAACCCTAACCCTAACCCTAACCCTAACCCTAACCCTAACCCTAACCCTAACCCTAACCCTAACCCTAACCCTAACCCTAACCCTAACCCTAACCCTAACCCTAACCCTAACCCTAACCCTAACCCTAACCCTAACCCTAACCCTAACCCTAACCCTAACCCTAACCCTAACCCTAACCCTAACCCTAACCCTAACCCTAACCCTAACCCTAACCCTAACCCTAACCCTAACCCTAACCCTAACCCTAACCCTAACCCTAACCCTAACCCTAACCCTAACCCTAACCCTAACCCTAACCCTAACCCTAACCCTAACCCTAACCCTAACCCTAACCCTAACCCTAACCCTAACCCTAACCCTAACCCTAACCCTAACCCTAACCCTAACCCTAACCCTAACCCTAACCCTAACCCTAACCCTAACCCTAACCCTAACCCTAACCCTAACCCTAACCCTAACCCTAACCCTAACCCTAACCCTAACCCTAACCCTAACCCTAACCCTAACCCTAACCCTAACCCTAACCCTAACCCTAACCCTAACCCTAACCCTAACCCTAACCCTAACCCTAACCCTAACCCTAACCCTAACCCTAACCCTAACCCTAACCCTAACCCTAACCCTAACCCTAACCCTAACCCTAACCCTAACCCTAACCCTAACCCTAACCCTAACCCTAACCCTAACCCTAACCCTAACCCTAACCCTAACCCTAACCCTAACCCTAACCCTAACCCTAACCCTAACCCTAACCCTAACCCTAACCCTAACCCTAACCCTAACCCTAACCCTAACCCTAACCCTAACCCTAACCCTAACCCTAACCCTAACCCTAACCCTAACCCTAACCCTAACCCTAACCCTAACCCTAACCCTAACCCTAACCCTAACCCTAACCCTAACCCTAACCCTAACCCTAACCCTAACCCTAACCCTAACCCTAACCCTAACCCTAACCCTAACCCTAACCCTAACCCTAACCCTAACCCTAACCCTAACCCTAACCCTAACCCTAACCCTAACCCTAACCCTAACCCTAACCCTAACCCTAACCCTAACCCTAACCCTAACCCTAACCCTAACCCTAACCCTAACCCTAACCCTAACCCTAACCCTAACCCTAACCCTAACCCTAACCCTAACCCTAACCCTAACCCTAACCCTAACCCTAACCCTAACCCTAACCCTAACCCTAACCCTAACCCTAACCCTAACCCTAACCCTAACCCTAACCCTAACCCTAACCCTAACCCTAACCCTAACCCTAACCCTAACCCTAACCCTAACCCTAACCCTAACCCTAACCCTAACCCTAACCCTAACCCTAACCCTAACCCTAACCCTAACCCTAACCCTAACCCTAACCCTAACCCTAACCCTAACCCTAACCCTAACCCTAACCCTAACCCTAACCCTAACCCTAACCCTAACCCTAACCCTAACCCTAACCCTAACCCTAACCCTAACCCTAACCCTAACCCTAACCCTAACCCTAACCCTAACCCTAACCCTAACCCTAACCCTAACCCTAACCCTAACCCTAACCCTAACCCTAACCCTAACCCTAACCCTAACCCTAACCCTAACCCTAACCCTAACCCTAACCCTAACCCTAACCCTAACCCTAACCCTAACCCTAACCCTAACCCTAACCCTAACCCTAACCCTAACCCTAACCCTAACCCTAACCCTAACCCTAACCCTAACCCTAACCCTAACCCTAACCCTAACCCTAACCCTAACCCTAACCCTAACCCTAACCCTAACCCTAACCCTAACCCTAACCCTAACCCTAACCCTAACCCTAACCCTAACCCTAACCCTAACCCTAACCCTAACCCTAACCCTAACCCTAACCCTAACCCTAACCCTAACCCTAACCCTAACCCTAACCCTAACCCTAACCCTAACCCTAACCCTAACCCTAACCCTAACCCTAACCCTAACCCTAACCCTAACCCTAACCCTAACCCTAACCCTAACCCTAACCCTAACCCTAACCCTAACCCTAACCCTAACCCTAACCCTAACCCTAACCCTAACCCTAACCCTAACCCTAACCCTAACCCTAACCCTAACCCTAACCCTAACCCTAACCCTAACCCTAACCCTAACCCTAACCCTAACCCTAACCCTAACCCTAACCCTAACCCTAACCCTAACCCTAACCCTAACCCTAACCCTAACCCTAACCCTAACCCTAACCCTAACCCTAACCCTAACCCTAACCCTAACCCTAACCCTAACCCTAACCCTAACCCTAACCCTAACCCTAACCCTAACCCTAACCCTAACCCTAACCCTAACCCTAACCCTAACCCTAACCCTAACCCTAACCCTAACCCTAACCCTAACCCTAACCCTAACCCTAACCCTAACCCTAACCCTAACCCTAACCCTAACCCTAACCCTAACCCTAACCCTAACCCTAACCCTAACCCTAACCCTAACCCTAACCCTAACCCTAACCCTAACCCTAACCCTAACCCTAACCCTAACCCTAACCCTAACCCTAACCCTAACCCTAACCCTAACCCTAACCCTAACCCTAACCCTAACCCTAACCCTAACCCTAACCCTAACCCTAACCCTAACCCTAACCCTAACCCTAACCCTAACCCTAACCCTAACCCTAACCCTAACCCTAACCCTAACCCTAACCCTAACCCTAACCCTAACCCTAACCCTAACCCTAACCCTAACCCTAACCCTAACCCTAACCCTAACCCTAACCCTAACCCTAACCCTAACCCTAACCCTAACCCTAACCCTAACCCTAACCCTAACCCTAACCCTAACCCTAACCCTAACCCTAACCCTAACCCTAACCCTAACCCTAACCCTAACCCTAACCCCTAACCCTAACCCTAACCCTAACCCTAACCCTAACCCTAACCCTAACCCTAACCCTAACCCTAACCCTAACCCTAACCCTAACCCTAACCCTAACCCTAACCCTAACCCTAACCCTAACCCTAACCCTAACCCTAACCCTAACCCTAACCCTAACCCTAACCCTAACCCTAACCCTAACCCTAACCCTAACCCTAACCCTAACCCTAACCCTAACCCTAACCCTAACCCTAACCCTAACCCTAACCCTAACCCTAACCCTAACCCTAACCCTAACCCTAACCCTAACCCTAACCCTAACCCTAACCCTAACCCTAACCCTAACCCTAACCCTAACCCTAACCCTAACCCTAACCCTAACCCTAACCCTAACCCTAACCCTAACCCTAACCCTAACCCTAACCCTAACCCTAACCCTAACCCTAACCCTAACCCTAACCCTAACCCTAACCCTAACCCTAACCCTAACCCTAACCCTAACCCTAACCCTAACCCTAACCCTAACCCTAACCCTAACCCTAACCCTAACCCTAACCCTAACCCTAACCCTAACCCTAACCCTAACCCTAACCCTAACCCTAACCCTAACCCTAACCCTAACCCTAACCCTAACCCTAACCCTAACCCTAACCCTAACCCTAACCCTAACCCTAACCCTAACCCTAACCCTAACCCTAACCCTAACCCTAACCCTAACCCTAACCCTAACCCTAACCCTAACCCTAACCCTAACCCTAACCCTAACCCTAACCCTAACCCTAACCCTAACCCTAACCCTAACCCTAACCCTAACCCTAACCCTAACCCTAACCCTAACCCTAACCCTAACCCTAACCCTAACCCTAACCCTAACCCTAACCCTAACCCTAACCCTAACCCTAACCCTAACCCTAACCCTAACCCTAACCCTAACCCTAACCCTAACCCTAACCCTAACCCTAACCCTAACCCTAACCCTAACCCTAACCCTAACCCTAACCCTAACCCTAACCCTAACCCTAACCCTAACCCTAACCCTAACCCTAACCCTAACCCTAACCCTAACCCTAACCCTAACCCTAACCCTAACCCTAACCCTAACCCTAACCCTAACCCTAACCCTAACCCTAACCCTAACCCTAACCCTAACCCTAACCCTAACCCTAACCCTAACCCTAACCCTAACCCTAACCCTAACCCTAACCCTAACCCTAACCCTAACCCTAACCCTAACCCTAACCCTAACCCTAACCCTAACCCTAACCCTAACCCTAACCCTAACCCTAACCCTAACCCTAACCCTAACCCTAACCCTAACCCTAACCCTAACCCTAACCCTAACCCTAACCCTAACCCTAACCCTAACCCTAACCCTAACCCTAACCCTAACCCTAACCCTAACCCTAACCCTAACCCTAACCCTAACCCTTACCCTAACCCTAACCCTA